>NC_026008.2:8782362-8801243 GCF_000442705.2 Elaeis guineensis | reverse complement strand
TCTTAGTTTCAATTGCGATACTCCCTTACTATGTGCCATAAGTTTCAAATTACTATGTTTTATCAATTGTAATTTCAATTTGATACTCGATACTTAATTTGATACTCAATGCTGAAACTCAATTCTTAGTTTCAATTTGATATGCATTCATTTTAATTGATACTTATTCTTCTCCCCTTTTTGTTATTATCAAAAAGGTAAACAATCAACATTATACACACACATAAAGGAAGCATTTCTTACATAAAATAAAGGTAAATTCATTCATTCATAAAAAAATACATTGAGTCCAAAAACCATACATTGAGTCCAAAAAGAAACTTGATCATTACATAGCCAAAATATTGACAAAAAAATGCTCAAAATGTCATGTTACTACATGCATCCTATATGTAACCTAATCTATGCTAGGCTCAGAAGGGGCGGAGGAAGCTGGATCTATAGGCACAGAAGCATACTACTTGACAAAAACCTTCCTCGCTGCATTCTCCATCAATGAAGAGAGACACCCAAAGACACGATTAAAGACACGATCAGAAACATGCGGTCAATCTCCTCAATCTGATCCTCAGCAAGTCGAACAGTGGATGAAGATGCAGTAGGCTCAAGATGCTATAGCACAGGCTCTGGCACATCTCTTTCTTCCCCTTCCTCATCTATCTTGACTTATTGCCATCAACCTTCTTTAATTTCATCCTCTTCATTGACTTCAAGTTGTAGTGTCATAGTGCTGAAGCTTTTTGATAAGCTCTCCTTCCAAATTAACTTCAAAATCTTGAAAAATCAGAGTTAGAAACATTCCATATGGCAAAGCTGGCTTTCCCCTTTAAGAGGCTTCTTGTATTCCTTTTAAAATCAGAGCTGGAGGATTGAATTTTTCTCTTCTTAAGGTGTGATACATGACAGCAATATTATTTTTCATCAAAAAATTAAATCTTTCAATCCGAGAGAGGAGGATTCTAGCAGTAATGTAATGAAGAAGTTTATGCTGCAAAGATAAATCCCTAGCATGAATCTCCTCAAATGCATTGCATCATTCCTTCTAAATAGAAATCTTAATCGCAGCTCTATCATTTAATCATTCTGCTCCTTCAGTACATAGATATTCCCACCCTTGAAATTTCAAGCATTCATCAATCTCAAAATTTTTGCTTTTCAAAAAATCAAAATCTATTTTCTCCCAATTGTAATAGCCCCAGAAGAGAAACAGACAGACTTTGACCTAGGAGAGGGTGGAGAGACTAGAGGAGGAGGTTGAGTGGGGCTGTTGGAGGAGGAGGAGATTGAGATGGCTTAGGGTGGTCTTCATGATACTTGGTTCGGCAT
Organism: Elaeis guineensis; assembly: GCF_000442705.2. NCBI lineage: Eukaryota > Viridiplantae > Streptophyta > Magnoliopsida > Arecales > Arecaceae > Elaeis > Elaeis guineensis. The sequence continues at coordinate 8,799,917 of NC_026008.2, read as the reverse complement.
TCACCATGAATTCCTTATCTTGATGGTGGAAAAGGGGCAATGATGCTTCAATCTTGGAGCAGCACTTTCTTAGGGCGCCATGGATCCAAAAAGCCTCTCTGAATAATGCAGTGGATTGGGGTTCTAAGGAGTGGATTTTGGGTATCCTAGGGTTCTAATGGTTGGTGGCAAAGAAACAAAACACCCTGGGTCTTATGGAAATCCCATTTAAAAATAGGAATCCCTGACAACTAGTCAGCTCAAAATAATTATGGTCGACTAAGTACTAGATCGACTAATTTTTCATGAATAAAAATGTTAAGTCTGCTCAGTCTGACATAAATCTGAATTTTTTAAGTTTCAAGACCAATGATAATCAATTTAAACATGCCTTTCCTAATGTAATTAAAATATGAATAATTCAAAAAATTCATCATATTAAAGGCAATCATTTATCATAAAAATTTACACACAACAATTCAACAAATTGATCAAATAAACCTAATTATTTCCTTATTGCACAAAATCTCTCTTCATTTAAATGTTTTTAAAAATATCTGCAATTTGATTTTCAGTTGGCACAAATTCAAGGATTATATCATTACTTTGTACATGATCTCTATGAAATGATTTCTAACTTCTATATATTTTATTCTTGAATGTAATATAGAATTTTTAGTTAAGTTTATAGCACTTTATTGTCACATCAAATAGAAATATTATTGAAGTAATACCATAGTCTCTAGTTGTTGTTTGATCCAATAGTTGAGCACAAACTCCCAGAGCAATGTATTCGGCTTCCATCATTGACAAGAGTACTGAATTTTATTTCTTGCTAAACCATGAGACAAATTAACTCCTAAAAATTGACAAGTACCACTTGTACTCTTTCTTTCTAAGCAACAACACAAAATCAGAATCACTATATCCAATTAAGTCTAATGAAGATTGTTTTGAATACCAAAACCATATCTTGAGTATTTATTAAATATTTAAAAAAAATTTTAACTGCAGCTATATGAGATTCTTAGGATTTGATTGATAACGTGCACATATGCATACACAAATATTATATCCGACCTACTTGTAGTTAAATAAAGTAAAGATCCAATCATACCTTGATATAGCTTAGGATCTACCATTTTTCCTTTTGGATTTTGATCAAGCTTGCAACTTATCTCATAGGGGTGCCACTTTCCTCTACATTCTCTACCAAATTTTCTTAATATTTTCTTGATTATTTACTTTGATTGATGAAGATCCTCATTTGATTGCTTGATCTGAAGTCCGAGGAAGAAGTTCAACTCTCCCATCAACTCATCTCAAACTCATCCTTATAAGTCTAGCAAAATCTCTACACAAGACTTCATTAGTAGCACCAATATGATATCATCGACATATAATTGACAATCAATAAATCATTTGATTTTCTCTTTATAAACAATATTTTATCTAATTTTCTTTTAAAATCATTGTTTAGTAAAAACTTAATCTATCATACCAAGCTTAGTGCTTGTTTTAACCCATATAAAGCTTTCTTAAGTTTGTATAATGATTAGATAATTCTTGATTTTCAAATCTAAAGGTTGTTCTACATAAACTTCTCCTCAATTAATCATTCAAGAATCACTCTTTGCATCCATTTAAAAAGCATAAAATTCATAAAGCAAGCAAATTTTAAGAGCAATCTAATAGCTTCAAGTCTAGCAATGGTGCAAAAGATTCATCAAAATTAATTTTCTCTTCTTGATTGTATCCTTTGCAACCAATCTAGCCTTATTTCTAATTACAATACCCTTCTCATCAAGTTTATTTTAAAAATTTATTTAGTTCAATTACTAAAAATTTTTAAGTCTTTCAATTAATTTTCAAACTTTATTTCTTTCAAATTATTTTAACTCTTCTTGCATTGCCAAATCCAATTAGGATCCTTTTCAGCTTCTATTATATTTTTAGATTCTAAATGTGATACAAATGCAATATGATTCATAGCTTCTCTAATTGATGATTTAGTTTTAACACCATGAGATTGATCACCTATTATTAATTTCTTAGGATGTTTGGGATCATACCTCTATTCTTTTGGTAAATTGGATGTACGTTACTCATCTTGAGATTGTGGCATTTCTTCTTCAATATCTTACTCTGCATCTTTTTTTCTTGAGAAGGAGTGTCTTCAATATTCATGTCCTTCAACTTCTTCTTAAGATTTTCTACATCCATATCAAGCTCTTCTTCTCTTATTTTAAGAGAGTTAGTCTTATTAAAAATGACATGCACCGATTCTTCTACTATCAATATTCTTTTATTAAATACTCTATATGCTCTACTATGAGATGAATAACCTAGGAAGATCCCCTCATCAATTTTGCATCAACATTTTCTAGTTTATCTTTACCATTTATTAAAATAAAACACCTACATCCAAAAACTTTAAAATATGAAATATTAGGTTTCTTTTCTTTAAAGAGTTTATATGGAGTTTTCTTTAAGATTGGTCTAATTAATGCTCTATTAGCACATAGCATAGGTGTTAATAGCTTCCATCCAAAAGTATTTTAAGAGGTTCCTTTCACATAGCATGATCTGTGTCATTTCAATTAATATTCTATTCTTTCTTTCTATCATCTCATTTTGTTGAGGTATACTAGATGTTAAAAAATTATGATTAATTTTATTTTTAAAATAAAATTTTCAAACTTATGATTTTCAAATTTGATTCATGATCACTTCTTATATTCAAAATACTACATTTTTTTCTCTTATTATTTTGTTAAATAAATCAACAAACATATCAAAAACATCATCTTTACATGATAAAAATAAAATCCAAGTAAATCTTAAAAAATCATCAATTATAACAAAATCATATCTTTCTTTTTTCAAGACTAGTAGTTGAAATAGATCCAAACAAATCCATATGAAGTAATTCTAATGGCTTACTAGTTGAAACAATATTTTTTGATTTAAAAGAAGATTTTATTTAATTACCAAGTTCACATGCTTTGCAAATTTTATTCTTTTCAAAATTTATTTTAGGTAAACCTTTTACTAAGTCAAGTTTAATTAATCTAGTCAATGAATCTATATTTGTATGACCTAGTCTATTATGCCAAATCTAACTAGATTCATTTACTTTAGCATTCATAGTAATAAGACATTCAATATTTTTATTTTTAAGTTCATCAAGATCAATAATATAAACACTGCCATATCTCTTTCCTATGAATTTAATGCTTTCATCAAGTGAACTAGTTACAATGCAATGAGATGATTTGAATGAAATACTAAAATCTCTATCACATGATTGACTAATACTAACCAAGTTATGTATTAAATCTTCTACTAGCAAAATATTTTTAATACAAGTGGAGGGTGCTATCAAGATATTACTGAAATCAATTATTTTATCTTTATCATTATCTTCAAAAGTTACTACACCCTCATCTTTAGCTTTAAGAGAGATAAATTGTGATTTATCTCTCATATATTTCTTGAGCATCCACTATCAAGGTATCACCTCCTTTTAGCTCTCATAGATGCCAAGCACACCTACATAATCAATCAAGTAAATTTAGGTACCCAAGCTAACTTAGGTCCTTCGAGATTAGCATAAATGGTTTCTTTTGGAGTTCAAATTTATTTTATCTTTGATTTGTTTGAATTAAAGATTTTGTATTCTATAAATTTATGTCCAATCTTATTACATTTATAACAAGTAATGTTTCTACTATGATTTTGAGATTTTGCATATACATTCTTTAAAAATTTTTGCTTTCTTAACGGATTATATCCTATACTGACTTTATCAAAAATCATACTTTAATTATCAATCAATATTTGCAAATTTTTAGAACTTAGCATAAATCTATCTACTATAGATCTAAATATAGTTATCTCATTTTGTAAGGATTCATTCTTCTCATTTGATTCATCTAGCTTACTTTGTAGTTCCTTCATATCTTCTTCTACTTTAGCTTTATCTTTATTTAAGGATTGATTCTCTTTTTTTAGTTCTTTATTCTCATGAGATAGCTTCTTAAAATTATAAAGTGGATCATTGAAAGCATCATATAATTTTTCAAAAGTAAATTCAAAAATTGAACCATCATTGTTTACCTCATCCTCTAATGCCATAAGACAAGGATTTGCCTTTTCTTCTCTTTGACACTCTTCCTCACTTGAAGAGAAGTCCTCATCATTGCTCCATATTGCTTTTAGTACTTTTTTCTTGGTTTCTTAAAGCTTTTCTTCAATAATGGATAGTCCATTCAAAATATCTGAACTTCTTACACCATAGCAAAGAGCTTGATCCTTCTCTTTTTTTTTTTTCCTTTTCTTTGCTACCTTCTCTCTTGCTATAACCCCTTTTCCTTGTTCAATTTTTTTTTCTTCTCATAAATTTCTTGAACCTTCTAGTGATTAGTGCATCTCTTCATCATCCTCTGAGTCCTCTTTGGAGTCACTATCTTCTTCATACATAGCAGCAGCTTTAAGTACAATGCTCTTCTTTTTCTTCACTTCTTCTTTACCTTGGTTCATGTTCAACTCATAAGTCATGAGTGAACCAATTAGCTCCTTAAGGTAAGATTATTTATCCTTCGTCTCTTTAAATAATAGTCACCTTTGGCTCCTACTTTTTTGATAAAGATCTAAGAATTTTATGTACAATATCACTATCAGTATAGTCTCTTCTGAGACTCTTTAAACCATTCAAAAGTATCAATGAATTTTATAAATATTTCTGTGATTGTTTCATGTGGTTCTATTTTAAATAGCTCATATTTATGTACCAAACATATTTATCTTTGATTTCTTTATTTGATTAGTACCCTCATGGATGACTTCAATATATTCCAAAATCTTTTTATGGGATAAAGCATATTAATATTCTATTAAATTCATTGACATCCAAAGCAAATATAGAACATTCATTGCTTTGGCGTTAAGTTGAGCTAATCTCTTGTCATGTTCATTCTCAATCCTTTTCAGATTTGGAGATGGACACTCCATCAACAATGATCTTGGGTATGTGTGGTCCATCATTATGACATTTCATATGTATAATCTTGTGTTTGGACAAATATTCTCATTTCTATTTTCCAATAGGTGTAGTTAGTCTCATTGAAAAGTAGAAGTCTATTGGTTGATTGTCCCTCAACTAATGAAGTCTCAATTGGGTTACCATTTAATCTTTAGCTCTTTGACTGCTAGGTCAACAACTAATATTAGAGCACCTACTCTGATACCACTTGTTGCCAAAGGATGGCTGAAGAAAAAATCGCCTTTTTCCTTTGTAGGATCTTTCAGATTTCATAAATCTGGGTGGAATAATTTAAAAATTTTATCCTACCTATTTCAGATCTAATGTCTGTTAGATCTAATTTTATTATCTGATATTTAAAATCTAAAATTAAATCAAAAAGTATGAGAAGTATAGACATACCTCAAGGTAATCTGATTACCCTGTAGATGATCTCAGCACAGTCCGAATTCTGATGTAGCCACGCAAGCCTAGCCTCTATCGTATCCACTCAGGTAGGACCTAGAATATCTTCTCCTTGAATCTATACGCCAAAAATCATATCTCTATCTGATTTGGAAGTGCTTCAAACTCCTTCTGAAGTTGGAGCAGCAGCCTGTCGAAGATGTCCTGCAGCCTTCCTGTTCCAGGGTCACCACGCCTTTTCCTTGCACCAGATGAACGTCCAACTCCTTGGATGTGAAGAGGAGAGATAGGGAGGAATGGAGAAGAAGGGAGGGGGTGGCAGCTATTGGGTTTGGTGCATAAAACAACTTCAGCCTTAAAACCCTAGGCGCAGAAGGGTTTATATAGACCCTGTATGCTGCGCAGTGCCACATCATTCAACCAATCAAAAAATTCAATAAATTTTGAAAAAATTTTGATTGGTTGCTTGATGTCATCTGATCATAATAGATAAGAACCCAAGCCTCTATCTCAAAGTTGGCACCAACACTGGATAAGGACAAAGAGAGGTTGGCGCCAAAGAGTCCAATCTTATCAAGACTCTCCAACCTTATCCACTTGGGTGCCCACTTAATCCAATTGGGCTCACGCCATAATCTGATTATGGCACCCAATTTGATGTGGTTTGGCTCCACAAAAATCCTCCAATAAGCTCTTGCCAAGTGGCCTTCAATTTAAGACCCATATGTCAACTTTTGACAAATGTCCTAAAATGAAATTGGCAGGTGACAGGAATTAGCAGGTGCTTGTCTTAAATTCATCTCATGAATTAAGACAAGCCTTTTCTGAGCTGGACAAGCTTCATTTAGACTGAGAGAAACCTTTCAAGTTCTCTGGATGAGTCAAATCACATTTGGCTCAGTAGAGACAGAAAAGATTACACGAGGAGAAAGTTAGGCTCAATCGTGTGCTAGCACGATTTTTTTTGAACCTAATTGGATCTTATCCAAATCAATTGGGTTAGCCCAATTGATGACATCCAGACCCTAACCCTTATTTGTGTGACCAGTTAGGTTCAATTCTGTATGGTAATGAGACATGTCATGATCTCATCATCGACATCATCGAAACTCCTTTCGATGGACCAGAACTCTTCTGATTCAGACAATTAGAATGATCGATCATCAATATCATTCTAATTGCTCCAAAATCCACCAGTGACACCTAGCAGTATGTGGTGGCAACCCATCAGAACTGAAGATGAACCTCTCGGTGCAGCTACCTGTGTGATTGAGTTCCTCTATCATGAGTCCCGACTGAATTAGGGTTAAGGTGAACTCGTCAAACCCAACATCAGTCATATGAATCAATCGATCGATCCGAGTCGATGTGAAACCCAATGAAAACTCTTTTTCATTATTTCACTCTGCCATGGCCATGGGCTTAAGGACTCGATCTTTCGATCATCATAGGACTACTCCTCTCATCTACCGAGGTTGATAGATCCCCATCTTGGTGCGACTGTTCCTACAATGAATATGCTACAGCCAACATACACCTTAGGATTTCGAATGGCTAGGAGATCGAGTTATGGTGTAGTCAAACTATAACACACCAAGGTGAACTGTCCGATGCACCTCAGGTCAAAGAACTAGACACACAACTGCAGCATCGAGCTAGTCATCGACGAGAAGGTAGACTTCTTATGACTGCTCGATATGGTCACGCTCAGTACTCTCATTCTCAATGAATACTGTACTCTCGCTCTGATGTCTCCACACCGTAGACTCAAGACACATTCTATCCTAAGAAAGGATCGTATACCAACCTTCAGATCGATCACCATCCTCGTGATGATCCTATGGTCAGGGAGCTGTTTATGAGTTAGTTATGTAAATTCATGCCTTAAATTTTAACTCTTGAAAATATGAATTGACATTCCTACTAACTCAAAGGATGTATCACAGACACAATGTACACAATGTGATAGAAGAATAACCATTTATTGATTATAGTCAAATTATAAATTTGTCCTTAGATTTTATACAGGAAATGTGTCAGCCAATCTGCATCTAGGCACACATCTAACAAATCCCACTTGACCTAATGCCAATTGGCTACATATCTAAGTCCCATCTTCTCAAGTGGGCTTCGATCTTTTGCTGGCCTAATGCTTGCAGTGGGTCTGCCATATTTCTGTGGAGTCAACTCTCTTGACCTCGACATACCTTTTGAGGTATCATGGATCAGATGGAATCACCGCTCGATGTGCTTGGACTTCTGTGAGACTTGGCTCCTTAGCTAGAGCTATGGCCCTTATTGTCAAGTAAAGAGGATGGCATCTGATGACATCACTCCAAGCTTCGGGCAAACTTCTTGTACCAGAATGCCTCTTCCAGCTTCCAATTAGCAATTTACTCTGCCTCCATGTGGAATCAGCATCACCTCTGCTTGGAACTCTTCCAGCTAACTGCACCACCATTCAAATGAAAACTTCCAGATGTCGACTTTCGATCATCTATATCAGAATAAAGTCTGAGTCTGTAATCCCTGAATCTGAGTTCTCCATTCCCAAAGACTAGAAACATATCTTAGTCCTTCTCAAGTACTTAAGATACATTTCATAAAGTCCAGTGCTCTTCGCCTGGATTCGATGATATCTGCTTGTGACACTCAAGCATGGCTATATCAGGTCGTGTACATAGCATGGCATACATGGGCCCCTTTTGCGAAGCATAAGGGATCTTGCTCATGCATTCAATCCTCAGGTGTGCTAGGGCATCTTCTTGGAGAGATGAATGCCATGTCTAAAAGTACTAAACTCTTTTGGAGTTTTTAGCTAAACTTTTTAGCACCTCTCTATGTACATCTTCTGTAAAATCTCAGCATCCTATTTGGTCTATCTCTATAGACCTTAATACCAGTATAAAGGATGCCTCTCCTAGATCTTTCATAGAGAACTCCTTAGACAACCATACTTTGACTGAGGTCAACATGGGAATGTCATTCCCAATTAGGAGGATGTCATCTACGTACAATACGAGGAAGACAACTGCGCTCCCACTGACCTTTTTGAACACACATGGTTCCTCCTCATTCTTGATGAAACCAAATATTTTGATCACATCATTGAAACGAGTATTCCAACTGAGATGCTTGCTTAAGTCCATAAATGGACCTTTGCAGCTTGCAGACCTTGTGATCATCATCACTGGATGTGAAACCAAGGCTGTTCCATATAGATATCTTCCTCAAGATGTCCATTTAAGAAATCATTTTCATCCATCTGCCATATTTCATAATCGAAATAGGCTGCAACAGCAAGCAATGTGCGGATGGATTTTAGCATGGCTACGGCGAGAAGGTATCCTGATAGTCAATGCCTTCGCACTGACTATAACCTTTCGCTACGAGCCTAGCCTTGAATGTCTCCACATTTCCATCTGCACCTATCTTTCTCTTGAAGATCCATTTACACCCAATAGGTACAATACCTTCAGGTGGATCTACCAAGGTCCAGACTTGGTTTGAGTGCATCGAGTCAATTTCTGATCTCATTGCCTCTAACCATTTCTCAGAGTCGATATCTGATATCGCCTCGTCATAGGTCTTGGGATCATCACCATGAACCCCATTTTCGTGAGGAATATTTTCTCTACATCCTCTTGTATGGTACCTAAGTACCTTTCAGGAGGACGAAAACCTAGTCGATCTACGAGGTGGAAGAGGTTGTGTTAGGACTGGTTCTGATTGATTTGGTTCCTCAGGTTCTTTAGCTCGTTGCTCTTGGGAGACATTCTCCTTGAGCTTAATTATTCTTCTCGATGCCACCATCTTGAATAAACTATTTTTCAAGAAAAATAGCATTTCGACTCACAATCAATGTGTCTTCGAAATATAAAAATAGTATCTAATGACTCTTTAGGATATCCTATGAATCGACTCTAAAAGACCTGAACTCTAACTTGTCCGTCTGCTGTCTTTGACATGAGCCAGACAACCCCAATTCTGAGATGATTCAGACTTGGCTTTCTTACCATGCCATATCTCATACGTGTGGTAGGAACGTTTTAGAGGAAACCCTATTCAATACATAAATTACTGTCATGAGACAATATCCCAAAGAAATTCAGGGAGGTCGTGAAGCTCATCATGGAAGGACCATATCTAATGGGTCCGGTTTCTCCATTCTGAAACTCCATTGAGTTGAGGCATTCCAGGTGGAGTCCATTGAGAGACTATACCATTGTCCTTAAGATAGTCTAGGAACTCCGACTAAGGTATTCACCTCCTCGATCTGATCGAAGAACCTTAATGGGCTTTTCTGTTGTTTTTCTACCTCATGTCTGAATTCTTTGAACCTTTCAAAAGCTTCAGACTTGTGTTTTCATTAGAAACAATACCATACCTAGAATATCATCGTAAAGGTAATGAAGTAGACGTAGTTGCCTCTAGCGGCACATCAAATGGGCCGCACACATCTGTATGTACTAGGGCAAGTAGGTCTGTGGCCCTTTCCCCATGTCCCACAAAAGGAAGCTTGGTCATTTTGCCTTGAAGGCATGATTCACAAACTGGATATGACTCGAAAGTCAACGGACTCAATAGCTGGATTTCTCAATTTGTTAACCCTGTCTTCCGCTATATGACCTAGCCTTAGGTGCCACAGATACCTATTATTTAGACTATCTCTAGGCCTTTTAATTCTTATGGCATTCACATTTTGCTCATATTAAATACAGATACATCACATGTAACTGATAGAGACCGTTAATGAAAAATCATTTGCAACTTTATTATTTTCATAAAAATATTACAATGGTCCTTATGAAAGCTAATCACATAGCCTTCTTGTGCTAAACATGAAAAAATCAAATTCCTGCTTGCTGCAGGCACATATAACAGTCTCTTAAACTAAATCTAATCCTAACGGTAATCCAGAGGGTAGGTTTCATGGCACACAGCAACTCTTGCTCCATTCTCGATGCGTAGGATCATCTCCCATCCCTCAGCCTCCTGCTCTCCTCAAGACCTGCATAGAAGTGACAAATGAGCACTAGAACCAGAGTCAAGCACCCAACTGGATGCAGAAGAAATCGTAAGGTTAGATTCTAAAATGAGCATACCTCCAGAAGGACCATCCTTCTTGTTCTTAGGGTGGCAGGTATGAGGACAGTTTCGCTTCCAATGGCCGTCTGATTGGCAGTGAAATATTTTTCCTTATCAGCAGCCTTCTTCTTCGGTTCTGTCTTCTTCTTCTTGCCATCCACCTTCTGCTTCTTCGCAGACTTCTTTTTTCTTTCCAAAAGACTTTCTCTTGGAAGAAGTCGCTCCACAGTAAGAACTGAGCCTTTTGAACCCTTCATAGAAAGCTCAGCCTAACCAGCATGTTCATTAACTCGGCCAAGGTACACTGCATCTTGATGCATATGAAGTTCATGATGAACTGACCATATGCATCGGACAAGGACTGAAGGATCACATCAATCTAAAATCCTTGTCTAAGATGATACCGAGCTTCTTCAAGCTCCTCAAGATCCTTGATCATTGTCAAACAATGATCTTGGACTGACTGCCCATCACGCATCTTGGCCTTAAAAAGTCTTTGACAGACTTGATACTTGGCCGCCGACTCTGTTCACCAAACAACTCTTGTAGTGAGCCAACATTTGGTGGGTAGTCAAAATTTCTCATGTTGGCACTGCAAGTCATCAGACATTGCACCCAACATGTAGTACCTTGCTTTGTTATCATCATCCGTCCACTTTTTCAGAGACGCTCTCTGTTCAGCAGTCGGACGTGCTGGCATGGCAGGTGGGTCCTGGTCCAAGACATGAGTCAATTTTTTAAATCCAGAATAATTCTGTAGTTCCTCAACCAGTCCTTGAAATTGGGTCCAGTCAATCTGTGGGTGTCTAGTATTTTGGTCAGGGGTTGGAGGTAGACATGTTTCCTGTAGAGAGTCGAAAGTTTCTAGTTAGATTTTGTAATCAGACTTAACCAATTTATTTAGGATTTTATTTTTAAACAAATTAGGCTCCCACTATTTTCTCAGATCCCTACACTCCCTTGGTAGAGATGTGAAAATCTCCGTGATCAGTGATTTCTAGTGGGTGGTGCGGTCTCACCATGGCTCATCACCTCACCTAACAGTTATTGGTGATGGGTCAACCGATGAGTGGACAACTCTTGTCCAATGATTCTCTAATCATGGTGCACCCAAAACTTGGTCTCTAATTCATGAAGCTCACCGTGTCCGAATATTGCTCCAATCCTTAGTTAAGTCAACCCACCATTTGCACGAACTAGATTCTGATTGGGTCCCTCACCGTATCCGAATATTGAGCCCAACCCATCCTCTAATTCGTAGCATCCAATGCCTAATGGACATGGTTGCATCTTTGGTGCAACTGAGCCACTGTAACCAGCCGAGAACAATCAACCCCGGAAGGGCCCGCACATCCACAATGGTGGAAGACCTAGACTTAATATTTTCTTAGGAGATTTGATTTAGGTCTCATTAAACTTGACTTGACATAGTCATAACAATTATGACTAACCTAGTGGCATGGGTTAGCTCGAATTGTTAGCCACCTCAATCAGAACTGGTCGACACATATGGCCAGGTAAGTGAGACCGGTGGAGGGATATGTCATTAACTCGACAAGAATGCATTCGAGTCGAGTAGCTCCAATTAAAATCAGTCGTCGCATCTGTCCAACTTACCTTAGACAACCAAATTGTCGAACCAGAAACAATTGGTTAGCCTACAATCCAGGCTCTAACCACTGAGCCAAATTAGGTCTTAACTTGATCGAGTCACATCTAAATGTGATTCGACCTTGACCCAGACTTAATCCTATTAGGCTGGTCAATTATTAGCTTTCATGATCCCACCTAACCAACTCTTGATTCGGTTTGATCAATCCGCTAGACCTAATTGAGCTACCCAAGCCCGAACCAATTTTATGAAAATGTCTTAGATTTGAAATTCTCAATTTAGACCTAATTAATTTCATAACTTAATTCATTAATTAAGTTTGGGTTCATAAACAAAACATGTAAAATAAATCCTAGGGTTTCAGGATCTAGGATTTTGCAGAAAATAAGTTTTGATTTCTGATTAAGGATGAACGCGGCACCCCTACACGTCATAAGAAACCCATTGAATGGAGGAGAGGGCCTTAAACCCTACTTTATTCTATGATCGGACGGCCATGAGGAACACCTTAATCAGAAATATAAATTTAACTACAAACTAGTTAGATCTAAATTTAATATCTCATATACATTTAAGATCTAACTAATACATGCTTTGCATACATCTCATGTATCAAAAATTGATCTAATTAACATGCTTTCAGATCTGATACATCACATGTAATATCTAAAAATAAGATTTAAATTGAACTATTCAAAATTAAATCTATTTAGACAAGTTACTGAGAATATTCTACAACTAGTCTAGGCATGCAACAGATCAATTTTATGAAAAAATTAAAATTTTATTTTTTATTTTTGATCTGATTATAAACTTATAATATCAAAAAAATAAAAAATATTAGATTTAATTATATTTTAATCTCATTAAAACATAAAACTTAAGACTGTTCATGGATTCAACTAATCCTAGTCTAGTCATGCATCTCATGCATGTTAGATCTTCTTAGATTTAATTTTAAATATTTTAATTTTAGATCTATCATATCTGATGTGATATCTAAAATTTTTAATATTAAATAAATTAAATATAAAATTAGATCTAAATTAGATCTGAAATAGAGCCAAAAACTGGCTCTGATACCAGTGAAGGAAAAAATCACCTTTTCCTTTGCTAGGATCTTCAGATTTCATCAAATCTGGGCGGAGAAATAATTTAAAATTTTATCCTATACTATTTTAGATCTAATATTTTAGATCTAATTTTATCTAATATTTAAAATCTAAAATTAAATCTAAAAGTATGAGAAGTATAGACATACCTCAAGGGTAATCTGATTACCCTGTAGATGATCTCAGCACAGCCGAGGTTCTGATGTAGCCACGCAAGCGTGGCCTCTACATATCCACTCAGGTAGGACCTAGAACATCTTCTCCTCATGAATCTATGCTCCAAAAATAGATCTCTATCTGATTTGGAAGTCTTCAGAACTCCTTCTGAAGTTGGAGCAGCAGCCTGTCGAAGATGTCCTGCAGCCTTCCTTTGTTCCAGGTCACCACACCTTTTCTTGCACCAGATGAATGTCCAACTCCTTGGATGAAGAGGGGAGAAGGAGAGTAGGGAGGAATGGAGAAGAAGGGAGGGGGTGGCAGCTATTGTTTGGTGCATAAAACAACTTCACTAAACCCTAGGCAGAAGGGTTTATATAGACCCTGTATGCTGCGCAGTGCCACATCATTCAACCAATCAAAAAATTCAATAAATTTTAAAAAATTTTGATTGAGTGATATTCATCTGCATATCAGATAAGAACCCACCTCTATCTCCAAATGTTGGCACCAACATTGGATAAGACAAAGAGAGGTGGCGCCAAAGAGTCCAATTTATCAAGACTCTCCAACCTTATCCACTTGGGGCCCCACTTAATCCAATTGGGCTCACACCATAATCTGATTATGGCACCCAATTTGATGTGGTTTGGCTCCACAAAAATCTCCAATAAGATGCCAAGTCTTCAGTTTAAGACCCATATGTCAACTTTTGACAGATGTCCTAAAATAAAATTGGCAGGTGACAGGAATTAGCAGGTGTTGTCTTAAATTCATCTCATGAATTAAGACAAGCCTTTTCTGAGCTGGACAAGCTTCATTTAGACTGAAAAATTTCTCAAGTTCTCTGGATGAGTCAAATCATATTTGGCTCAGTAGAGACAGAAAAGATTACACGAGGAGAAAGTTAGGCTCAATCGTGTGCTAGCACGATTTCCTTGAACCTAATTGGATCTTATCCAAATCAATTGGGTTAGCCCAATTGATGACATCCAGACCCTAACCCTTTTTGTGTGACCCAGTTAGGTTCAATTCTATGGTAATGAGACATGTCATGATCTCATCATCGACATCATCGAAACTCCTTTCGATGGACCAGAACTCTTCTGATTCAGACAATTAGAATGATCGATCATCAATATCATTCTAATTGCTTCAAAATCATCAGTGACACCTAGCAGTATGTGGTGGCAACCCATCAGAACTGAAGATGAACCTCTCGTGCAGCTACCTGTGTGATTGAGTTCCTCTATCATGAGTCCCGACTGAATTAGGGTTAAGGTGAACTCGTCAAACCCAACATCAGTCATATGAATCAATCGATCGATCCGAGTCCGATGTGAAACCAATGAAAACTCTTTTTCATTATTTCACTCTGCCATGGCCATGGGCTTAAGGACTCGATCTTTCGATCATCATAGGACTACTCCTCTCATCTACCGAGGTTGATAGATCCCATCTTGGTGCGACCTAGTTCCTACAATGAATATGCTACAGCCAACATACACCTCAGGATTCTGAATGGCTAGGAGATCGAGTTATGGTGTAGTCAAACTATAACACACTCAAGGTGAACTGTCGATGCACCTCAGGTCAAAAACTAGACACACAACTGCAGCATCGAGCTAGTCATCGACGAGAAGGTAGACTTCCTTATGACTGCTCGATATGGTCACGCTCAGTACTCTCATTCTCAATGAATCTGTACTCTCACTCTGGTGTCTCCACACCGTAGACTCAAGACACATCTATCCTAAGAAGCGATCGTACACCAACCTTCCGGATCGATCACCATCCTCGTGATGATCCTATGGTCAGGAGCTGTTTATGAGTTAGTTATGTAAATTCATGCCTTAAATTTTCAACTCTTGAAAATATGAATTGACATTCCTACTAACTCAAAGGATGTATCACAGACACAATGTACAATGTGATAGAAGAATAACCCATTTATTGATTTATAGTCAAAATTATAAATTTGCCTTAGATTTGTACAGGAATGTGTCAGCCAATCTGGCATCTAGGGCACACATCTAAACAACAGCCAACATACACCTCAGGATTTCGAATGGCTAGGAGATCGAGTGATGATGTAGTCAAACTATAACACACTTAAGGTAAACTATCGATGCACCTTAGGTCAAAAACTAGACACACAACTGCAGCACGAGCTAGTCATCGACGAGAAGGTAGACTTTCTTATGACTGCTCGAGGTGGTCACGCTCAGTACTCTCATTCTCATGAATATCTATACTCTCGCTCGATGTCTCCACACCATAGACTCAAGACACATCTATCCTAAGGAAGCGATCGTACACCAACCTTCCGGATTGATCACCATCCTCGTGATGATCCTATGGTGAGGAGCTGTTTATGAGTTAGTTATGTAAATTCATGCCTTAAATTTTTAACTCTTGAAAAATATGAATTGACATTCCTACTAAATCAAAGGATGTATCACAGGCACAATGACACAATGTGATAGAAGAATAGCCTATTTATTGATTTATAATCAAGTTACAAATTTGCCCTTAGATTTTGTGCAGGAATGTGTCAGCCAATCTAACATCTAGGGCACACATCTAACAATGGGTAGTGTTCTTAACACTTCACCATTATGACTTAATATAATTTAAATGAGAGACTTAGGTCTCATGCACATCCAAAACATATATTCATGCATCATATGCAATCTAAACTTTAATTCAAACTACCAACATGTAAGAGCATAAAAACAAAATCTAATGGTTATGGACTTTTTGAAAAACTCATCCGAGCCATAGGATGATTTATGGGTCAAACTCTAGGTGCATTATAGATTGAACCATCTTATGGTCAATCTTAATATGCCTCTGCTCTCCAATTACCTAGTAGCCGGCCTTCATCTCCATGAAGACTATCATGAATGTTTGATTTTTATTTAAAAATAGAAAGAATAATTTCTATCTATTCTCAAATAATCTTAATCAATAGTTAGAAATGTACAAAAGAAAGATTCTGTTGATTATACCAATGTATCAGGGGCACCCAGCCCCTATTGCAACCCTTGCATATGCATTTATATAATCAGCTAATAGGGAAGCATTCATGCATACATCCATCACATGGATGTTACCAAAGTCCATAACCACTCAACATGCATTCTATAACAATTATAAAACATAGTAACAAATAATTCATGTTATTTTTAATTGTGATATCATTCATACACGTCAATGGAGATGTTCAAATTATGGTCATAGGATCCAACTAGGGTTTTTAAGTCATGTTCAACTCTTGACCCAAATTTTAATTTTAAGCAATCATTTATCATCCATTTGAGTTGAGTTGACCAATTCATAGGTTAACCCTAATCCAATTAGGTTAACATAGATTCAATCAATCATGACTCAAACCCTAATCAAATTAAGTAAATGACAATATGATCAACCTAAATTAAGCAAGATTTCTGATCAATTAGAACTACAAATTTGATTTAATCTATAATCATTAATTCTAATACTTTAAATCAATGAATTATAGTTAACCGAATCCATCGACCAAAATTCTAATCTATGTCGATGCATCCTTTTCATGATCAAAATTTTTGGCTCCACACATATCTTGGACAACAACCAAGATGGAAGACCCACAATGGTGAGTGTCCCAAAATATAGTGGTCAGCCGTTGATCTTAGGTAGAAGCATCAAATGTAAGAACCCTAAGTCTTGCAATGTACATCCAATGTATCATTCCAAGGCTTCACGCATCCCATGCATTGGATTTAAAATTCTATAAAAAATTAGATCATAAGATCTAATCTTAAACTTGTCCTACAACTCTAAAATTATGAAATTTTCATATCCAAGTA
The DNA here is from genome assembly GCF_000442705.2 of Elaeis guineensis. Classification (NCBI taxonomy): domain Eukaryota; kingdom Viridiplantae; phylum Streptophyta; class Magnoliopsida; order Arecales; family Arecaceae; genus Elaeis; species Elaeis guineensis. The sequence goes on along the minus strand of NC_026008.2, from coordinate 8,782,670 downwards.
TGATCATGGATGGATAATATTTTATCATTAACAGAAGATGCATCAAAAATATTGACTAAACAATAATCAAAAATCTGATTTTGACATAATATGAACTAGATCTAATCCATATCATAATAATAACATGATATTTAATTGAATCAATCAAGGGTAGCCCTAATACCACTATTGAGTTTCGATGATGCAGTGAAATATAAATTTAAAAATTTTATATGTATTCAATAATTAAAAATAAAATTTAATAATTAAACTAGACTATCGAAACACAAAAGTCCTAGGAACACCTTGATGATTACAATCAAATAAAA